>NW_027286582.1:0-19894 GCF_022747635.1 Hetaerina americana
AACGCATCATCGTGTTGCGAAAGCCATGAATTGTTTCGCCACAAATGCGGGCGTTTTTTCGTATTGCTTCACGTAAACGGCGTTGAATTTGTAAGTAGTACTCTTTATTGATCTCTTGTGACAAGAACTCGCGGTGCACTTTACACTATGCGAAATTACAAAATACCCGGTGCATTTTTTAACACACCTCATATTACATATCCACCACAGTTATCAACCCGAAGATCGGTTTGATAGGTGAGGATAGAAATCACCTATTACCATGCTTAGTAGAGCCCAGAGGTATGCCCGGGAATAGAACCTGGGCCCTTAAATCATTAATCCAATGCCTTCCCCCCTGGACTACCACGTCCCAATATTACATAAATATGACTTTAGAGGCATATGTATAAACGTTCATAAACCTATTTAGTTAGCACTTAAAAATAATAAGAAATACTACGCTACGCATAATTCCTAAATTGGCAAATAAATTTTCCCGATGTGCTTCGACTCTCTAATCTACACAAAACAATATTTACGATGCATATGTGTCTATGTATTACTCTATCGGGTAGTCCCCGCTCGAAGAATGGTACTGGTGGACATGCGGGATATTTTACATGAGAGGAATCCATCGCGGAAGGTGAAGAAAAGAGAGATGGTCGGTGAGCTTTTACTCTTCAGGATACCACAATACGATGTTTTGTATGGCTACATACATAAATACACCCTTATATACGCGAAAATGTATTAATATCTAATACAATTATTTCTTTTGTGTGCGTGTTATATCAATAATATTATTTTGTTCTCATTTCCATGGCAAAATTATTCCTTGAGGGGCCTGACGGGTGTATTTACTTTTAAAGGGATATCCCAGCAACGGAAAGCATTCATTTCCCTAGGCGAAACTCCAAGGCGCAACCCAAGGTTACGCCTTCGGTCGCCCTACAGGGGAGCGCCTCGCCTGCCTGGGTAATGAAATAAAAAGAAAGATGGGATGGTAACGTTCCAAAGTCAAAGCGCGCACTATAGTTTTCTTAATGGCGACATCACCTATCTCCTTACCAATGATTCAATTTAGCAAAATAATTTCAATGCTCTTGGTTTAAGAACAAAGTAAAAAATAGGGGCCCGAAGATAAACAATAGAATTACTAAGCGTGGGAAATAGTGACTGTATCAATGTGCACCCCTTTTGCAACCTTAACGGGGCGCGTGTGCGTAAAAATTCTTCTAAACCTACTGATAGATCTACTAAGCATAATGGTAAACACTTGAATGGTATATGGGAGGGTGAGATAAAGAGAGAGAGAATGGAACGTAGGAGGAGAGAGAGAAAATGGAGGAAGACACGGTAGCAGAGGCGTTGGCGGCGGCAGTTGGGGAGGTTTAGGGTATGAGGCGGCGGAGAGCCGGGACTTGGGAGGGCAAGGGGGAGAGGGGGGAGAGGCGGAGGGCAGGAGGCAAAGGGATGGGAAGAGAGAGGGAGGGAGGTTGGAAGAGGGAGTGGGGACAAGCCGGAAAATCGATCCTTGGGAGAGAAATTGCGCGCACGGCGGCCAGATTCGTACAACTGCAGCGCGGGCATTGTTGTTCGTCGAATGGGTCAACAAACTTATTGTTTAACCCATTCGCTTTTGCACCGGCATTCGTTTTGTTCATCCATCGAATTCATTTTTTTTGCGAACTCGGCTCTCGTATCCACCTCTTTTTTCATAAATTCTATGAGCATTCCTCACTCTATTTGAAGGGAGAGAGAAATGGAGCGTGGGACGCATTCGTCCTCCCAACCGACCTTTCGATTCTCACTCGGATGGGATTATTTCGTTCGTATAGACACATATGCACCCACACCAACAAACATGCACGCACACACATGCGCGATTTTTTTATATGAAATAAAACGTGGAAAAAATAAATAAATAAACACAAGGTGAAAACAGTTTTCTTTTCTTTTTTAATATTTCTTCTCTCTCCCACCCGCACATTTTTGTGTACCGTCGTGCATTTATTTTATATATTATGCGTGAGTTTGTGCATTTCTGTTTTCATATTTTCTTTCCCACTTTCCGACTCGCTTCGGTAGTGGAAAAATTTCGAGCGAGGTAACGGCATCCTCCGACGAGAACGACAGGGCCGCGTTTTGAATTTCGAAATTCCTGTCCACCGCACCTTCCCCTTCTCATCCCCCTCTCCTTGTGCACGCTGCCGGGACCTCGACGCCACAGCAGTTTTCGCTTTTTCATTTTGACCCATCCCACCCTCTCTCTCTCTCTCTCCAGCCTTCCTCTAACCCTTCCTCCATCCCTCTCTCTCTCTCGCTCTGTCCCTCCACCAATCCCCGTGGATTGGACTCCTTCGGACAGAGGAATCGGAAGAGCGGGAGAAGGGTATCGGTTATGTTCCCACCGTCACGCGAGCCGGGGCATTCGGAATCAATTCGCGAGACGAATGCATGGGAACAAAAATATATTGAGAGAAGGGATATAATGGACGAAAAGGACGGAGGAGACACGAAAGAGAGGAAAGTTCCCGGGCCGTGCGCATTTCGGTGAAGGGCTGGCCTTACACGCGTGAAGGTGAGCAGCGGTGAATAGAAATGAAAGAAGAGAATGTTTTTCTTTAAATAAAAGAGAGGGAGATAAAAAAAAGATATATGAATTATTTAAGAGCGGAAAGAATTTCGTCGGCAAAGAGACCAAGGAGGAAGAGGATGCCAGGCCGTTCCGATACTTTCACCGCGCGTGTGTTCCGTTCATCCTTCGCTAAACATACGGCACCGTTGTTGCGTAATATTTTTATATTTCCGCGAGCGCTCCTCCACCCCTACCCAAAAAAATTCTTTTCTTCCTACGAGAACGAGAAAGTTTTTTTTCATTGTGATCGCCCTTTCCCCACCCCCTCTCTATCTGCCCCCCCCCAATTCTACGTATTTCGTTTTTACGATTCGACTACTCGGCTCCCGACCTTACTTAAAAATACCGACCGAGCGGGCGTGATGTGAGCGGGAAAAGAAGATTCAGTGCCGGCCGGTCGTGCGAGCGTCCTAATGGGTGAGAAAAGGAAACCGGAAGATAAACGAATGCCGCCGTCATTAGGGCGATTTAATTAAGCGTTTGGAATCCATCGTACCTCCGCCCCCGCCCCCTTCTTCCACCCTCCCTCCTCGTATCCGCGACTGGCTATGCATACATGCCCACGCACATTTTATTTTCCCTGGGTCGTTTTCGCTAGCAGTCTGGGTAGCGAAATTTGTCGAAGTACGCGATACAAGATCCGAGTTTGCCGACGATCTTTCCCAAGGTCGACTCGCTCATTAATTGCTGCTCGGAACAACTTTAGCATCTCTCGCACACTCTCTCTGTCTCTCTTTCGAGAAAATGCGGGAGAGAAATTCAGTTTCCCTCGCGGCATCTTTACAAAGGGTTGGAGGGCAGGAGGAGGAGGAGGGGGACCGCGAAGAAATGTGGGAGGGAGAGAGTAAATATTAATTATTTCCCGGGTGCGTCCTCCCAATGGATCTAATTAAGCCACTTAATCGCTTCGCGCGATGGAATGTCGGAGTTGGTCGCTCCAATCTTCCAAGACTCCTCCTGGACACAAGAAACCTCCCATCCGAAATCTCCTTCCCCGATCCATGAGAGAAAATTCTACCCACCCTCCCGACATTTCTTTATTTTTACAATGTTTCGCGTTTTACATTCCATTTCAATGGCACAGAAATAAATTGGAATCGGGAGAGAGAAAGTGGAAGTAAGCGGGATGCAAAGTTTTGGAGAAAGTGCCGACGTTTTAAGAAATATAATTTCGTGTTATTTCAGGAAAAATATAGACTATCTGGAATAGTCGACATCTTCTTCCCGGTATGCCAAATGCAATCATGTTAAACTTGCAGAATGTGTAGAATACGATTAAAGTTAAAACGTTTTTACAAATGCATTATTCGCAATTTTATGAATGTACGGAATTGAGTTGGTGCTGGATGGTCCCTGAAAACTAAATATTGTTACCTAACCATTACTAAAGCACTACAAAACACAAAAAATTTGCATGACACAAAATCGATTTCAGCTCAACACACTCTATCTACCCCGCTACCATGCCTGCTAAAATGCCTATTATTTTCCTACCTCTATTCCGCTTACCCAATATTCTCCCTCTTATCAGTCTTCAATATCCCATTACCTCCTAATAGCTCTTCCATCCACTTTTTCTCCCTCCTTCGAATACCACCCAATAACTTCCTTTATACCCTTGTCACACCTAACAACTCTAACACACCTAACACGCAATTTAGACTGATATGATGGAAGTCAAGGACCTAGGTTTGATTCCAGGACTATACATTTATTTTCTCATTAGGTAACGCACATGAATTATGTTTTAGAAATGTGATCTCTTTCTATTCTGGAGCTATGAAGTCGGGACATCGTCCTCCAGCTAGTGGTTAGTTTATCGAAAACAGCAAAGTGTTACTTATTGTTTTTTCATGCATATAAACATAGGTATACCCATACAGTATGCAAACACAAAAATAAAAAGCCTCAAAAACATCATTTGACGGAATAATTCCGCTTAAGGAGTCACACATTTCGGCTTTTATGTTGTATTTCACCTACACGTACTAAATATAAAATCCTCATGAATATTCGCGACTTTGAAACTGGAGTCCATAGCTTTATCTCAGGATATAGTTTATCAAACAAATGTATGCGCGTATGTCTAATGGTTAGACGTAATTCCTGATTGGGAATGCTCGTCAGCCCGTGATCCCGCAAAAGTCCCTCGGTCGTACCGCGAACTCTCCGCGAGTCATAAATAAAATAAATGACTGTGAAGAAGAAGGGAGAGAAAAGTAATCATTTTTCTCCTTCATAAAATGCCCAACGTCTGTCATTCACTCTCGAGTATCGTCGTCCTTTAGCATGCAATACCTTCTGCAACAGCCACTGCCGAGTTCGCCTCGGGTTTTTTTTTGCATTATATCCCTTGCCTCTTTTTAATTCACGACGACACAACGGAACCAACCTCACAAACAAAGAAGGCCCCGCAGTTGAGGGAGAAAAGAAAGGGAAAAAAATATTTTTACGAGTGAAATAACGAAAAACACGAGAATGAAGAAATGCACAGGAGGATGGGAAGTGAGGGATTAGGATTCTTTTTTTTTAATATTGAGCACGCGTAGGATGAGCTGAACGGGTTTTTAATACGTATATATGTAAGTATTTTTTTCCCCCTTACTTTCCCAAAATATTCTTTTACACACATATACGAATTTATATTCATATTTATATGTATGTATGTATATATATATATATATATATATATATATATATATATATATATATATATATGCGCGTATGTGTATATATGCGTGCATGTATATATATATATATATATATATATATATATATATATATATATATATATATATATATTCACATATACACACACCGTGGAAAATTATGACGAAGAAATGGACAGCGGGAGGAAAAGAGAGCATTGGGAGACGAGCGGAGGGAGAGAATGGAATGAAATCACAGAGAAAGAGACTGCGGAGAGAGAGAGAGGAGGAGGAAGAAAAGAACGCGGGGAGGCGCAGAGAGAGAGAGAGGAAACCGCGAAAAAGGGAACTGCGGGAGATAATCGCGAGTGGGCGCGCGGGGAAGGATGAAAAATTTCGGAACGCTTTTCATTCCCTTCTCTCCGGGGTAGAGGGAAGAAAATAAAAAGCAGTTGCTCATGTATATGTTATGGAGGAAGAAAGGCCGGGTGATGAGTGTGGTGGTAGATTGCGGAGTGAGAGAAGGGAACGCTGGGGGGAGAGAAGGGAACGCTCGCATAATATGGAAAACGAGGAGTAGGAATATGTAGATGGGTATATGTACATATTCACAACAAAAAAACTGACGCACGAGCTAACAACACAAGGTGAGGGCCGAAAGGAAAGTGAGTGCGGGCGTGCGTGAGCGTGTGTGTGTGTGAGGAAGAGAGCCAGATATAAGGACAGTGGATGCGTTCGGGGTATCGTCGCGGAGGCATTGCTTGCGCTCGTGCGGGAGCCAGAAAAGAACAGCTGGTCCAAAGGGAGGGGGGGCACCTTTTGAGGAACTGGAGTGCAGTGTTGGGAGAGGAGGACCTGGAGCTGGAACACCGCGGAATGAAGAATGGCTACAGGGGAAACTACTGAAAATGTGAAAGATGAGGTGTGTACGTGGGGGTGGGGGGTGAAAGGAGGGAGGAATGAGGGAGACCTTATGAGACGGTGGGGAGAAGGCGGAGGGGGGGGCGGAGGGCATATGGGGGGCAGAGGTTGCGATATGAAGGGGAAGGCAAAGGAGGATGAGGCGCGGAGGAAAAAAAATAGATTTTTTTTAAAACACTCCACCGCCACCCGACGATAAGGAGAGTACACAAAAAATGAAATAATAAGAAGAGGGGTGGGAAGGAGGGAGGAGAAAGAAACCTTTCGTCTGGTTTTTTTTTGGTGCCACCATGAAGAACTTTTCAAGAGCACTTACGGTTTGGCGAGGAGGATGAGCGCGAGAAGGCTGGGACCCTAAAATAAAAAAAATATTTAAAGAAAAAAAAAATACTGCACAAAACCATCGAAATCAATAGTCCTCTGCCCCCTTCCTCCCCTAACCTACCACCCCCTAACACCCTCTTCCTTACTGTTTGCCTTCCGCTGGAAGGATCCTTTAACGCTTCCTTTCTTTCGAATCCCTTTCTTCTTCGCACCCTTTCTTGGGTTAGTCACGTCACGTGATCGAATTTCACGCTCGATGTCACTCCAACCCCCTGGCGGAGATGGAAACCGCGAGGAAATGGGAAAGGATACGCTCGCGCGCGCACGCACACACATACATACACACACCTTATATATATATATATATATATATATATATATATATATATATATATAGATATATATATATATATATATATATATATATATATATATATATATATATATATATATATATATATATGAATGTATTCCGTCATGGAAGACGAAACAAATCGGCAGTTTAAAAAGAGATGATTGAAAATGACGGTCGCGGTACGCTCTTCCACCCTTTCGTCCCCTCTCGCCTACACACCAACCCCCCTCGCTTACCCCCTTCGCACACCCTCCCCCTTCTCTCGGTTGAAACAAAAAGGTTTGCAGAGGTCTTCAAAGATCAGCGTTTATGAATGAAAAGGGAAAGGGGTGCTAGGGTGCGGGGGGTACGAGGTCGGAAGGGATGGTGTGCATGGTGATGGGCTGGGGAAAGGGTTCTCCTGCGAAAGAAATGCGACTGGAAAAGTGCGTGTGAGAGAGAGATTAAGAGAGGTAATCCAAAGAGATATTGTAGATATTGCTTATTGCCATACATTTTTCAGGTTTGGATTTATTGCTGCTGGGGGCAGCAGTATTATCTCGCAAAGCATTGATGAATGCTCAATGAATAATTCAAAAGGTTGCATTAAAGGGGAGCATTACGCCTCGGTAAGCAAATCACGAGCAATAAATTATTCAACTCACTGCGGACATCGAATTTTGAAATGATTAGCCATTTTCAAACGAGTTCAAATAACGTTCAGATCAATTAACCTTGTTCGAATTAATTGGCGAATTGAAATAAACCTTAAATCCCATTTTTTCTGCTTCCAATGGCGAAGCCTAGCCATTGAGATGCGCGAGTCATTACCCTGACCGGAAGAGTTTCCTTGAACTATGTACTTGGTGTCAACTGCTTTCCAAATGCAAGTGTCTTCCGTCAGAACCCTCAGCTCCTATGTTTATTTTCCACTGATTCTCCGGGAATAATTTCACTTTCTACGCCATCTTATTTGTTTCATGTGTATGTTGTCAATATATCAAACAAATTCCTAACATCAGTTAGATATTGGACACTGTCTATAATTAATTTCGAAAAAAGCACAATAATTTTTTAATATTAATCTGAAGTTGAAAAGTTTCATAATAATATCCAGTTCCGAATAGCTGTATTTCACCCCTAAGGGGTGAAACAGATGGAAAGAAATTCTGCTCTTTTTCAAGCACAATAAAAAATGAAACGTGAGTGATATATACTCATGAAATATGGCCCATGAAATTTTTCGTGAATTTAGGGAACAAGGCAGTCAAGACACCCCTTTGCGAAAAATAACAGTCAACTAATTCAGTAGGAGTTTTCGATGTTTCGACCATTCAGGGCAAAAACTTAAATTCGCTGAACTTCAAAAGTAGACAATCCTCAATCTCGGAAACGGGTACTGAACTCAAATACATAATGATAGGCATGTCCACGAACGAATTCCAATAGCTATCGAGGTAAGATCCTGGTTAAGTTTAGGATTGTATTTATTATTCTAGATTTTGATTTGCTCACGTCGCTATCGCATGGCCGTGGACTTTTGCAAATTTGCCATCAACATATTCCCAACGGGGCCAATAATCTAGACTCTATAGTTCAAATAGACGACGAATCAAGAAGGAGAAAATTCAATAAGAAAATATATTTTAGTTCCTTCTTAAGGATGTGGAAAACAGGCAATTGAAGCAATATGCGTCATTTGTGGCGGTTAATTTCGACACTAAAGTGGAACGAGTGGCGCGAAAGAAATATAAAATACCCCTTCGAAATCGCCCAATCTGTATAAAATATTAAGATGACCGGGACGTTTCCACGAAGCATTAGCAAAGAGGACGACTGCGAGGTGAATCGAAAGAGCGTAGGGGTCGAAGGGTCCGTCGACGGCTGAGGTCATTTTACCAGAAGAACCAATGAAACGAGGAACGCCCAGAATGGCTGACGAAGTCCAAAATGAAATGCAAAGAGGAGGTAAAACAGCCATGCGGGAAGTCACGATGGATCTGCGAGATGGAAAACTAAGAGTAGCGAGGTGAAACAATAAGTAGACGCTTATTTCTATACTTTTGGGGAAACAAACAACCGTCGGGTGTCATCTTCCATTCAAATCATAACAGATGCCATTGCCGAAGTTGCGTTCACATTAACATCACATTGAAACGATAGCGGAAAAAAACAAGCACGCGAAGAATACGTATTCCTCTTTCCAAAGCCAACTCATGGAAACTTGGTTGAAAAAAAAAATCAAAACTTCAAATGCTTTCTCAACATTATTAAATGTGAAGTACGCGTGGGGAGAGGATCTATGAATTATTTACCATGTGCACACAGGAATATATATGTATATAAGGGTAAGCAAAATACGATTGAGGGAACATCGCACAGGAAGCATGCATCTTTCAAAGTTTTAAAATATTCCTCCGATTTCTATTAAAACGTGGAGGAGGCTCCTATCCACCGCAAAGAGGCTTTTTTGAGCAATGGAATATTGATGAGATGGCTCCCGTGGAAAGAGAATGGGGTGCACGACGGAGTGATTGGAATAGGGAGGGGCGGAGGAGGGGGAGGAAGAAGGAGGATGGGGATGGTGGTTCGGAGGGCGCGGGGTAAGAGAAGGGGGTGATACGTGCGTGGGCGGTAAAAGAGAGAGAGAGATGGGATGGGGGAGTAGAGTTGGTAGGTGGGCGTTAGGGGAGAGGCAGACGGGGGGTGGAATAGGGAGAGGAGGAGAGAGAGAGAGTGCACGGGGGACTCTTTCCCCAGCAGACGTGCGTCTCGCTGATTTGACGGGCGTGACTTGGAAGTTTCGCTGAAATGTCGAAAATTCGTGTATTTTTTTCCACTCCCCCACCTTCGACTCACTTGTCCAAGGAGAAATGCGTCCGCGTATTCGCTGCCGCTGCCTTTTCTCTGGCAGTCATTCTTCACCCCGCGGCCCAGCACTTCCAATTCGAGAGATCGAGATGCGCGACTGCGCCCATCGAATGAAAAGAACCCCGGGCCGACATGGGAATTTTTGCATGCGTGCGTCGCGAGATATTTTCTTTGCGTAGACAATATATCCGAGTGGTTTGAGGAATGAGGATTAGGAATAAATCCTACGGGATTCACTCCAATGAGACATAAGGGAACAAAAATGAGAATAAACGTATGAAATGGACTGGGATGGAATAAGTAACACGTGCTTCAGGGCCACTCATACCTCTAGGTTTGCCAACGAGAACGCGAATCAGAAGAATATGTCGAACAGCCTTAAAAGAAAGCTGACTTCACAAGACGGGGAAACATACAAAGGAAAATCAACGTATGAATATTATTTCACATCAATTTTAAGAATTTATCGTCAACATCAAATTGAACTTGAATTAGCATCAGATTTAAGAACAGTCGGTAAGTATTTAGTTTCTAGTGGAGAATCTTTAATGAAGTATTTAGACAAAATTCAAAGGAAATTTTCTAGTTATTTCAAATGAACTGTGGGAGATACCACGGCAGTAATTTTTTATGGAGTCATCCACTAATGCACACTACAATGCAAAAAAATTCAAAGTAAACTCTACATTTCGTATTTTTGGCTTTAGATGATTCGATGCCCTCATGTAAATAGGTAAATTCAAACACTTGTTATAATGTGCGTGCGTTTTAAAAGGAATATTTTAACCCCTCAACAGATGTAAACGGCGCTGGGTTGAGAGGGGTGCATTCTCCAGACGAAATGATATTACGCTGTCGGAAGCCTACCGATCGTCTCATTGACTTCTCCTCATTCGTTACGACCGATATATCTCCCACCTTTTTAGTTTGAAGCGACGAACCTTGGGGTCTAGGTGGACAAAAGTTCGAAAGTAAAACTCCCATTTGGGGCGTTTGAAATGGCGGTTTGATACCCTAATCTTTTAGGTATCTGGTCGTGATCTCATAGCCGACAGGTAGGTGAGTATGCACCTGTGCCTTTGAATCAATATCGAAGTGGCAGGTGAGCGTTTCATTAGTACCACGAGTAATGGAATTCAAGCGTCAATTTAAAAGCCCCATTCTGCATGACTATTTCATCCGATTTAATTTTTAAAATGTTGACTTGAATTGACAGAGTAAGTTAAAGTCCATCATATTTTTAAAAATTGCCATTCGATAAATTATCCCATAATAATAATTTTTAAAAAGTGCTATTCGATAAATTATCCCATAATAAAAATTAATCATTGTGGCGGAAAATTGATTGATTTTTTTCATGAAAATCGACGAGTCCTTATCAAAAAGTTATATTGCCTGAGGATGTCCTGGCGCAAATTTTAGAATAAATGGTGGAGGGAATGATTTGCTACCGATTTAAAAAAATAAGCTGCTTCCGATCACTACAACATTCGTAACTAAATTATTCTCTCCCACTTGCTTCCACGGCCTGGGTTTGTTTTCTCTCTGGCTCTCTCCCGCTTGCTATTTTTCGTTTTCTATTTGACAATGAAGCTTGAGATTCAGCTGAAAATGAACACTAAATAATCAAAAGTAACAATCAGTGTTGTCTTGACGCTAATACTTATGCAGGCAACATTTTTTCAGAAATTGATAAATAAATCATCAACAGCGATAATCAAAATTACCAAAGAAGAAGCTTGTAGGTGAGTATGGGGAGTAGGTCGATGGTTCCACCATTTTCTTGACATCTCTGGTGCCACAATAGCTTTGCTTCGTTAACAGAGGTCATAACCTGGCAAAATCCTGGCCCATCATCATATAGATTGTCAGTCAATTAAGATGGAGTTCGAGAAGGAGATTGAGTCCCGCGATGATTAAGTCCCAGATAGAAAATGTTCAAATGCATGAGAAATATTGTTGTCCTGTGACACGACAGACGTGAATAAACCGGACGGGGGCGAAATGGATAGTAACCATCAATTGTAAATAGTATGCAGAAGTGTGTGTGTATATAAAATTATAATAAGTAATCAAGATCATCTTTAAACGCTGTATTAAATTGTGTATAGTCATAAATGAATTCACTCTCAAATGTGTATATAAAAATTTTATTCTTATATTTTAAACTAGCAGTTTCGCTTCACGGAATCGTCCATGACAAAAAATATACAAACTGCTTAATTTTTATTTCTCGCCACGCGTCACATCCTTTTTTAATTCAGATCGCTTATGTAATCTTTGATTTAATTAGATATTAGTGTCACATCAATTGAAACTATCATCTAAAGAATATGGAAGCATATAATAGATAAATTTGCTGACGGAAAATACAAGTAGCTTTTAATTTTGAACTTTTAGTTTTTCGCTTGAAAGAGTACTGAAAATATTTTCCAAAACCATTCGTGTTTCTATATAATATACATGTATAGGAAAAATATTTATAATGCCTGATAGCTGATAGAATTATTTTCCCAAGGAAATAATATATTTTCCATGCAACATTTTTGTGCACAAAACGGTTATTATTATTATCATAATATTCATTAATTTGATTTATTTCAATACCTTTTATACAGATTGAAGATACTACTTAAACTCGTGCACCACGCTTGTATGTTTAAATCAAAAAATAAAGATGATGAATTCGAAAAAGAAATTCTGTTTCAAGACAATTCTGTGCCAATTCACGAATAGTTTTAATAAACCATACATGAATATATTTTCGTATCCATATACATATATGGTGGGTCGCGGTAGTGGTAGTGGAGCGTTGGACTACTGACCGGAGGGCCCAGGTTCAATTCCCGGGAAAGCCTCTCTAGGCACTGCAGCTCCACCCAAGCTATGTGGTTTTTCGGGTACCAGATCTTCCTGGGAAACCATAACCAGCACAGGGAAAGGAACTGGCCTCCCTACCCTGATGTGTGAATTTCACACGCCGTCGGGCTTAGTACTGGGTGAACTCTACCATCACCTACTAAACCGACCTTCGGGTTGATTACTGTGTTTATGCTTTTTATACATATATGCACTTATTCAAAATCATAAGTTTTGCACTATTCTTTGTAGCCTAAACATGATTGGAAGCTAAAAAATCCTCCGCTTCTCATCCTCGCTCTGAGTTACTCCTACTTGCCTCGGGTGTCAAGCGCTAGATATTCTAACCTGGCAAAGTATATACTCTTTTTGTGGAACATGCATTTAATTGAGCACTGTTTCGACTTATTTCAATAAAATATTTGTATTCACAGACCTCTACTTTCAATATAAATTCAGTTTTAATTCATTTAGAGGTCTGAGCAATGTTTTATTTCATTTTGCCCACTTAGACGAGGGGTCGGCCCACTGAGTGACATCTCATATTTTCAAATTCATAATTTTGCTTATTCTTTCCAGGCATTACATAAACATAAGAAGAAATGAATGGAGAGAAAAAGAATCGGGGAACTGGATGACTTTATGGGAATACGGAATGTAGGTATCATTGACGTTATTGTATCATGGGTATATATTATTTTTTATATCGGTGACTAATGCTTCCGAGACAGTTTCTTTATATCTACCACCGAAATATATCTTTCGAATTTGAATACGACTACACTATAAGTAATTATTTTTTAAAAACTGGAATCGATGTATTTTGCTTTAAAAGTATGATTGAGGGCAACAGATTATTTTCAGACAGCGACGAGGGGGTTTGATTAGGGTAGTTTTTATATTACATTTTTGCAAATTATTGGAATATTTTAGTAAATTGCTGTTTTAAATGAAGTGGTTTCACAGAGAACCTACCTGAAAGTGAAACAGCTAATTTTTCGACATTTGGGTTCATCTGCCTTCCACTGCCTTTCACGGCCTGAGGGAGGACCTGGCATTCAAATGATTTTTAAAATGATGCTGATTTTCCTTAAAAGCAAACGATATTATTTCGCGATATTATTTAATCAATTATAACAACTTGCTACTTTAAAAACTGAGATTTTTTCAAAGCTAAATTAAATATTTCCTTCTGTGGAGTCTCCTATATTCTCAATTCGGACACAGATTTAGATAAGAGTACAATGATATGCCCTACTCTCATCCACCTCGAATCGATTGAAGTTGGATATATATACTTAAGGGTCCAATTTGCTGCGTTATATCTCTTAAGCATCTTTGTATATGTACTTACATCTTTGTAAGATCACATTTGTATTTAATTGGCTTAAATGCTAACATAAAAACTAATTTGTTTGAGATAGATAAATGGAATGCATTACCTATAGTTAAAGCATACTTATAGGCTTTGAACCTGTTACCTGGAAACTAATATATAGTATGTCCTTTACGAATCACAAAAATAGCTCTTGATAGAAATGCACACTAGTTCTGCTGTACCAGTTCTCTTTTTCAGCTCTTCTGAACCTCCACTCCCCTCATGTTTGTATATCTTTGGAATTCACCTCCTCCTTCCACCTCTCAACTCAACATTTTTACTCCTGCTATATCTTTCAGCAACCTCCTCAATATCTCCTCCAACAACTCCCCCAGGCTCCTTGGAATTGTACCCTGCAGTTTTCCTTATCTTCCAGGCATCCACTAATGCATGTGTGTCTTCCACTCCATCCATCTTACTTTTCCATCCTCCATATCCACATCTCAAAAACCATCAATCTATTCTCAACGGTATTCTTATAAATTCACATTCCTGAAACGTGCAACGTCATAATTATGTAAAAATCCAGGGTAATGCCTTATTTAAATCTTTACTCCGGGTTCCCGGTCATCATTTCTCTAATATTTGAGAATAATTCTTTAGCTGACGTAATTCCTGCCGCTATACATCCTGTAAATCAGCTATTGCTTTTTTTTTTAATCTTTACCAATTTATTTTCCGTGATATTTCTCTTATTAGCCCATTTATTTTAGTCAGCCTACGACAAAGTCCATTTTCCTTCAAAATACTAACAGAATATTATTCAGTTTCAATATTCTATTTTAATGTCCTTGTATTTGAAATCTTGTTTAATGCGTTTTCCTATAGTTTATTATCATTCCGTGTATCTCTGATTCATCTTGAGTTGCGTTATGCAATCAATACGATATCTGGTTGACTATTAAAATTTTATCTTTTCTTTTTTAATCTACCTAACTTAATCAGCTCATCAGTTACATTAATTCCCACCTCCAGCTTTTGCTTGACTCCATGACCAATTCCTCTGTATATAGTTCAAACCTACTGGCCACCATCAAAGATCCTGTCGTCCTCCTCTATTTACCGCTGCCCAACCCGATTCTCATTCACTATCCTCACTTGTGCCGTCTCATTCAGAGAGAGATTTTTAAACAGATGCCTATTTCCCTAGTCAATCCCATACACCCTTTAAAATTATCAACTTTGTCCACTACCCTCAAACTGAACCCATCTACATATGCACAAATCAAACAGAATGTACGTGTTTAATTCCATCCATGAATTTCATTCTATTTGTGCTTAAATGAAGGCTTCACCCATTAGCTCGTCCTTCTAATCCAAAATCGATAAATGAAATCGATAAACCGAAACCGGTCGACACTTAAATAGTCACTGTCTTTACCTTTCTCTCCTTTTAATGATCGTTTTTTTAAATATTTCTGCTGCGTTGGCTATTCAAGCACGGTCCTATAGAATTTACATTAAATTATTCATCTGCGGTTAAGGGATTACAGATGACTTAACCAAATATTCTAACTACGCTCATTAAGTCCACAAAGGTTTGCCTATTGAAGTTCCAGCAAACACATGCAGAGTTTGGCATAGTGATCAGTAGATAGATAAATAACGACTTCGTCTGCATAGAGAATATGTATCAATGAAGGATATTAAAACATTTATATTACAATTCAAGAAATAATATAAATGAAAAACAAATACGCTAAGTCCTCAATAATCAAATCTATTTGATTCACAATGAAAAAAACTTCCCTTTGTAGTGTATTCCTTTGACCTGAAACAAAAATACATCGCAAAATTAATTTTAATGCAATTATTTTCAAGTTCACATAATTCCTAATGCTCCCATTCTTATTTTCCACGCGGTAAGCGTCAAATTCACTCATGTTATTAATTTTCGCGTCATCCACGATTAAGCCACTTTCACACTGGATGACTAGCGATACGCTGCAAAAATTTTTTGAAAAGGTGCAATTAGCGCCCTGAAAATGAATTTTTTTCTTCCGGCGAATACGTATCCTGTACAAGAGATCTTATTCATTCGGGAGTCGCAGGAAGCGGCGAATGTGCCTCTCACCTTTGCCGTAGGGGTGAGCAAACCTGAGGGAGCCCTTTGACTCGGGGAGGTAGCTTTGCCATTAGCGGATCCATTACGGGACTGAAAGGGGGCAGTTTAATTGAAAAATTCCTACGCTCGGGGACGGAGTGGGGTCCTCGGGTCCTTTTGTCCTCCTTTGCCCCGTCTGCACATCATTTCCTCGCGCCTCGGAGAAGAATGCGCTGGAGTGGGGGAGGGGGAAGGGGTTCGAGTAGCGCACCCTAAATGAATAATACAGCCCTGCGTAAACTTTTCTCGACTTTGAGTAGTTTTCAGTGGGGTTCGGTCGGCTACCTTCAAAGAGTACGCGGAATTCGAATGAGGGGAGCATTCTCGGACTTACCAATTCGCCGGGAAAGCACGCCCGTCCCACGAAATGGAACAGGTGTTGGGGATTGACGGTAGTGCGCGGCGGTAACTGGAAGGGCTTGAGCGGATCAAGACTCCAGCTGGTAGATGAAAAACGTTTCGTTGATAACAGATGTGGCCGAATATCGCAAAACTTGCCGAAAAAAAATCACATCAACTGGTGTAATTGTTTCCATCAACACCGTCGATGTAAAATGCAAATGTGATTGCCTATCGTTGAAAAAAAATATTCATCTGAACTGAAAAATCAAAAGCGGAGCTTGTGCTTGCCGGACGTATTTCCATGTATAGTGAATTCTTAATTTAAAGTTAATCTTATTTTGGTGATTTTATTGAATGAATTAATTCGGCCCAGTTATGCGATACGTTGAAATGCTTTTGATCTACCATTATAACATGGTTAATATTCTTCGTTGAGTTGTTTTGGTACCCAATAAAGTATTTTATCTTCATTATACATTCGTTTATTTTCATTTTGAATTGATTTCTAAAGCACCCTTTGTTATTTTGCTACAGGGGATGTATAAGCCCTACAAGAGGACCTAGAAGTAGGTTTAATGTTCTCTTGCTGCTGCATGGTTGGTAATTCTTAATGCCTCTTAAATTTATTTGGAAAACAATCCAAGTCCACTTGTCATTAATATTTAGGCTATAAGCGATAGAAGCATCAGTAGTGAATACTTATGCCTCTAATACCTTGCGGTTTTATACGAGTACCTCGTAAAACAGGTAACTGGTGTAAGATTTTGATAGACGATATTCTGCGTTGAAAAAATTAGTTATTCGAATTGTAAGATTTGGTTTTTACCCATAGCACAGTTGCAGTGAAATCTTCACGGATTTATTCACCGGGTCGATGTTTCAGCTGCCGACGTTTCGATGACGGAATCAGCCTTCGAAACTTCGGCAGCTGAAACGTCGACCCGGTGGAATAACCGCGAAGACTTCACCGCAGATATTCGAAATGACGCCGAGTTCGATATGTAAGATTTATTGAAAAAATAATGTATCAATGTAAATTACTTATCAAGATATTTTTCCAAATATTATTATGAGTATATTGGATGGACCTTTGTCATTTATTACCTGCAGGTAAAGTTATCTGAAAAAAGTTTCAAAACATCGCATGAACCTGGACAAGTATATGTACGTAAACACGGATTACTTGATACTAATAAGACGTTATGCGCGAGTTTCAAGTCTTTCGATCTGAATTATTATTCGTTAATATTAGGTACATTTTCATCATCATTGCAGCAATTAACTCGAAGGTTGGTCTTTATAGGTTAGGATGGAGCTAAACCCTAAGACATATGAAACTCACACAATCATGGAGGGTACGGTGGTCAATTTCTCTCCCCTTCCCACTATTCGGTTTCCTACGAAGGTCTTATAACCAGAAAATCTCATCGATTGGATTCTGGATGGGATTGTCCAGGTATCACCCGGATCCCCAGCCGAATGCTCGACCTGCTGAGCTAATACTCTCCCAATAAATATATAATGGAATATGTACCAGCTAAAGCAGAAGTACCAACACACTATGTTAGAACCCTCCTTACATTTTTTTAATTGTTTAAACTGTCATTAGCCGAGAATTAATAAAACTTATATATTTATTATTTATGTGAAAAATATAAATATCAGTTTTCCGACTAAAATAAATCAATAACATGACCCAACTTTGATTGTATGCAACTGCAATAAAAAATATAATATATTCTCATAGTAACGTCATATTACCGATATGTTTCGACTGCTATATCACTCCATTAAACACGAAGACTTCGATATATCATTTTGATATGCACATTGATATATAATTTTATTGCCATCCCCAGTACCAAGTGCCTGCTTACAAGAAAAATAATTGCTTGAATTACCATAAACACGACGGAAAGTGTCGGGAAAATCGCGTACGAAAGTACCCTCATGCACTTCAGGTGCCCCTGCTACATTTTTCTCATGTTTCGCCGAGGGAGGAGGGGACATATTTTCCCGTGGATTACAATCAACCCCCCCTACACCTTTTTCCAGTTTACTTTGGGCCGGAATGATGCAGCCCAGGTCCGGAGACTCCTCTCCATTGCGCACCTCCCGCGCGATACGGCGCCGACAAACAAAGGGGGGGAGGCGCACTGCACCGAGTCGGAGAGACCGTAAAGGAACGATAAGGGAGAAATAAATAAGCGAGGGACGAGTGATTTAGAGGCACTGTTTCTATTTTCTTCTTCTTTTTTTTTATTCGGGAGCGTGATCAGACTCGGAGATTCGTGGGGAAAAGGTCCTCTCGCGCGCGCGGTGCCTGCTTTCGCGGCCACTTGGCGAGCAGCACTTCCCCGGCGACTTTTATGTTCCACGACGCCACTTTCCTTCTTTCCCTGTCGATATCCTTCCGTTTATTTTTTTTCCTCTTTATTATTAGGCCACCGCATTCAAAGAGCCTTTCGCCGCAAACACCCACACTCGTCCGCGAGGAGGACGTAGGCCGCGATCCAGGAAATAGTCGTAAGGAAATGCGATAAATTTCCGCGTCGGTTACGGGAACGTTCGTTCAACCCGCGGAGGTGTCGACGGAGGACAGGAAAGGGTAGGGGGACGGGGGTGGAGGCCGAAAAGGGCTCGGAATAAGGACCCCGGGGTCCGCCCCCACCTCCCCTGCACGTGGCGAATGGGAGGGAGGGGGGTTGGGCGAGCCAATCAAACGAGGCCGCGACCTCTCCTCCACCCGAAACCTTCCCCCACCCTCAGTCCTCCATCTCCTTTACCCTCTCCCTAAGGACGCCCCCAAGGAGCCCGACTACTTGTAAATAAGCAAGAGAAGAAAAATATATCAAAAAATCATATTGCCACTAGGACACTTCTAGGGTGGAGACAGGATACGAACATTCACATTAGCAGACCGCAGGAGAACCTCATTGCGGGATTGACCGGGATACAGAAAAAGTTTCTGTTTTTTCGGGGAAAACCTTTATGAACGAGCGGACAGTCACTCGTTTATGGGAAAGAGCGGTAGCCGCCGAAAGCACGAAGGTCACACGCAAGACAGAATCTAATGGATTAATACATATCGCATGTGTTTAATGGGAGTTATTCTATCACCGGACTACACTGGCAGGCGAGACTCCAAAAAAGAAGTTGAAGGAAATGAATTGCTGGGTAAACCAATAGAGGGAATCATTTTTCCATCACACTTTCCTTGATAACGACAGCTGAAAAAAATACATCCAACCACTCGGACTGCATGAAAATAAAATGTTACGAAATTCTCACTCATGATAATTTTTCAATAAATTTCCTGGTGGCTCAGAAGCTCCTCCAAGACTCCCTTGCGGTGGCTTTCAGGTTAATATATAGCATGTATATACATAAAGTATATGTAGTATATAATATAAATGTATGTATAAGTGTATATATATATATATATATGTATGTATGTATAAGTGTATATATATATATATGTATATATGCATAT
>NW_027286583.1:0-19841 GCF_022747635.1 Hetaerina americana
AAAATTTTATAGCTTAAGTGGCTTAAGCACTCAACTGGATATTGAGGGATCTGGGTTCGAATCCCAGTCAAGGGAAATGATTTTTACACTCTGAAATTTTTGCAATCAGTGAATAATTTTTTTATTTTCTCACTTAAACCATCATCTCACCAAAATTTTTATTAGCCATCAAGTATACCTGAGTGCTGGCTGAAGAGGTGTCCTTTCTCTCAACTGTTGCTCTTTATACTGAAAGAATAGGTTGCATGGAACTATTCCATTCCTTCATATTGCCTGATTTATCATTTACCAAATCTACACCAGTCCTCTTTGATTCCTTGCTGTAAAGAACCCGGACTATATAATCCTCCTTATCAAACAAACAAAAGCAATTGACAAGGTGTTTGTTTATGATCATAGAGTTCACAATATGCTAAAATAATTACTTGACCAGGACAAAGATACCTGGTCTTTCAACTTGCCAGGCAGATGCTCTTATGACTTGAGCTATCAAGGAGACCTAATTTATACTGAGATCTGCAGGGGCCAAACAAAATTAAGTACCATAAATCTTTTTCAAGAAATAGCATCAGAGAGCTTATTTCCCCTCCAGGAGAAAAATAGACTAAATACAAGGGAACGGGATATTAGGTAAGCAATTGTACAAGTTCATTAAGGATAAGAAGAGTAAATTTTGTGGCTATATAGCTAGAAGAAAGAGACAAGCCAAATTGGCCAAATACACAAAAACACAAAATCCTACCATATGAAGAACAAATATTCATTTAGATTGAAATAAATATTAGGAAAAGGAAAGGAATACATGTTAGGGACATTAGGTGAGGAAGCTGGAATCAAGCAGATCACAGGCATTAAAATGTTTCCTTGACCAGGAATAGAACACCAGATCTTTAAACTTGTTAATGTTCTAACTACATGATTTATGGATTTAAAGGAATGAAATTTGCACTGAGGTCTGTGATGGCCTTATGAAACAATGTGGCCTAATTATAAGGCCAAGAGATGCCATGTCATAGGAATGTTTCACTTAGCAGAGTTGAAATAGATACCTGGAGTCACCGTATAGTTGGCAAATTACACTAATAATATGTGCACTTACCAAATTCCCTGCTTCTTCATTATCTGGCCAATGACTGCAACCTTCCTGCATTGATGGGACCATAGACAAATCATTATCCCTTACTGGAGAAGCTGAGTAATGACTGACAGCATCAACCTCCTCTTTGACATCAATTATGTCATCTTCAACAATCATAGCAGTCCTGTCAACAGAGTCACTGGCTACCGTGCAGTCATCATCAATCTCTTTCTTGATCTCACTGGGAAACTAATGCAAAGAATACATGCACCAATAGCTAAAAATACCCTTTCATCAAGTTTTCAAAATTTGAGCAGCAAGGAAATAAACCCTTCTGGTTAACCTGTTTTATATAATTCTAGCAAGGGAATCATGCAGGATTTTATTAAAAATATCACAATTGAGGATTAGAAAGTAAATGGCTTGTATCAAGTATTCAAAGAAGGGATTATATATCATTTTACAGGGTGAATTTTGAAAATAATGCAATTGAACTTTTTTTCCACTACACTCCTGCTGGTTGAAAAGATATGGAATTACTAGGCTGGTGAGGAAGATGCTAAGTTTGGCCGCCAAACTGGTCTCAATGCTATCCAAGATTAAGAAATGGCAGAATGATGGTTATTGTAAACCTCCATTCGCTGAACATATCAGAAACAAATTGGAACTGACAATTAAACATCCTTATGCAATTAAAAGTTATCTGCTATGCTGAAAAAATGTCTTTAGAAGACAAAGAAAATGATTTTTTAGGCTTACTGGGACTTTACTTTGATCTAGTCAGACGTTTTGAGGTACGAGGGTCATCCGGAAAGTAGTACCCGTTCGTGCCGCATGAAGTGCTGACGACGCGAGTAGCCGCTGGACGAGGTCAGATAGCTTCAGTGGCTTGTCTGCCTTCTCTGAGCCAAGTTGCGTGACGCTAGCATTGCCTGTGTTGTTTCTGTGATTGTTTACAATGTTTAAAAAAATTGAGAACGCCGCCAGTTGTGAAGTGAGGGCAGTGATTAAATTCCTCAATGCAAGAAACGTTCGCCCATGTGATATTCATCGCCAATTAAAGGAGGTGTATGGAGACAATGTAATGGACGAGTCGTCTGTTCGGCGGTGGTGTCGCAACTTCAACATGGGGAGGGGGAACACACACGACGATGAGCGTTCGGAGAGACCGTCTGTCATTACAGACCAACTGGTGAGCTCAGTTGACGAATTCGTGAGGAACGATCGGCGCGTCACAATTGATGACATCTGTGAGCATTTTCCCAATGTTTCTCGAACAATTGTTCATGAAATTGTTAAACACCATCTGCATTATGCAAAAATTTGTGCAAGATGGGTCCCTCGCGTATCTCAATGAGCTGGCGGCGAAGGACTATGCAGCAGGAATACAGAAACTTGTCACACGTTATGACAAATGCCTTAATTTGCTTGGAGATTATGTTGAGAAGTAGTTTAAAGTATCCTCTTTCAAATAAAATTTTTTATGTTTGTTAATATTTACTTTTGTGTCTTTATTTCACGAACGGGTACTACTTTCCGGATGACCCTCGTAGTTATAGGCGTTGATAAGGATAGCCAGGAAAAGGTTCATGACAAACCATGGTTTGAGCATCCATCAACCAGTAAAACTAAAAAAAATGTCTTTTTTGAGAGTAAAGGAGTGGTCCAAAAAGAATTTTTTTCTCAAAGGCAGAGTAATCACTGCCCTTTAAGTGCAAGTATTTAAAACACTGCAAAAAAGGTCTACGAGCTTGAGAAAAGACATGTCTGCTATCTAATAATTCCATCATAACAGCGTGCTGCAATAATGGGTTCCTCATTCAGATCATCCTTCAGGTCTAAATGCAACCAAGCAATCACAAGGAGGAAGAAATTTATAGGTGGAGGGCATAATGAGGATGTGTTCCTGTGGGGAAACATTTGCCAGAAATAGGGGATTGAAATGCGATAAAAGGCAAAGGAAGAGATGATGATTAGGTGGTGGACTATGGTTTTGGTACAAGGACTTAGAATGATAAGATAAAGATTTAATATAAGATAAGAGAAAGATAAGAAAGATAAGGCAAAGATTTAGAAACAGCATTATGCATTCGTACAATTCCCCCCAAATGGATGTAGAAAATGTTCACAATTTAGTATTAATGAATTGTGGCATCCAATGCAAATAGATAAGGTGGGACTGGTGTATTTGTAGATATAACAAATGGTCTAGGACTGGATTAATGAGGACGGACTGTAGAGAGCTGAAAGCTGCCAAAGGAGAAACAATCAGCAGAGGACAGCTGACTGGAGAGAGGCTCATAAGTAAGGGAAAGGAGTTAAGCACAAACGAAGAATATTTTGAATATATTTGAAAAGGTTTTATAAAACCCATAAACAAAAATATGTACTTTGAATGGAAAAACAAAAGTGAATCTGTTATTTATGGATGAGATGTTTAGAAAGATAGCTAAATCTGCACATAGATGAATGCAAAGAAAGTTATCTAATAAACTGGGTTAAATAACATTAGGATAAAAGGAACAATTGCGGAAAACGCAGGACGATGGCATGGAAAATATAAGGAGAATAAGTGAAATTGGTGCCCTCTGCAGGAAGGTAGACTGAATTACTAATGTCCAACGTTTTTGGCGTGGTAATTTTTTGGACTGAATAAATAACTGAAACGTGAAGACCCACTTAGGAAGCAAGAATTAAGATTCCACGGATATGTCATTCACTAAAAAAAACATTTTTTCCCATATGTTATCGTGAATTTTTTTCCGTTAATTTTGGGAAGTAAAAGAAACTGCAAATATAAAACTGAAAGAAAATCCACTCCTCATATATTATCCAAAAAATTTACTGCAGGAATTTCAATTAATCCATCGTTCTCTTCCGGAGGAATGAATATATTCGATAACCTTTGAAATATTGACGACTGACCACAATGTTTATTCTGACAGGAAAATGGCTTTTCTGCATAATGATCAAAGATGATGCATAGAATCGTCTACTGTCGACCAAATGTCTTCGTTACTAATAACGTTCAATAAAATAGATACAACTGACCTCCTCTCGTTTGGTTATACTGTCTATTGTAGCAGGGATGCGCCTCTTTTGAATGCGATCATTGAAATCAGACACACAGTCGGCACATCGACGCTTAAACAGCCGGAATTCCGTAAGCTTCTCCATGCAGTTAGAACACACCAACCAGGGATAATTTGCATCCTCAACAACCTAATAAAAAATTTCATAAGCAGATATTAAAACCGGAATGCACGAAACTCCTATCGCCCAAATATCACGTATAGTTTTACACAACAGCGCACGGAATATATAAACCAACTACTTACTCTTTAACCGAAGATTTCTTACCCAGATAATTTAAAAAACACGTAACACAAATAACCAAACTTACTTGAACATCAATTAAATCCTCTATAGTCTTTTCCAACATTATTTGTAATTGACTATTCTCGCCGAAAACATTGATCAACACACCACGATTGCTTAGACACAATCTGCAGACTTCTAATTGTGCTTCATCACACATTCTGAAGGTTTCAATCTACTCCGAATAATTTAATGGACAACCTTACATTAAAATAATGATGCCGTCTTTCACAATATACTCGATGTAGCATTAAAAGTTATTATAATAGCCCAACAATAGGTAAACAACTTTACAGCTGGTCGCTTGCATTTCGTTCTTCATCTGTCAGACTCAATTGAGAAGTTCTTTCGAATGGCGATGGTATCGATTGATGTGGGAAGAGGGGATCTTAAACCGGATCACATATATTTCGGGCTAATAAGATTTAATCTGGTAATTAGGCGAAGGAAAATAATAATTGCCTTTTCCTATACGTTGTTAGGGGATGAAATAGACAGGAATTGTTTCATATTTAGTCGAGAGGGACAAAAATAATTAGTTCATATATGTTCCGTTCAATCATTCGAAAGATCCGAGTCAAAAGATTCATAATGGTCCTTTTTGCGATGTCTAAATGAAAGTATAACCATGGATTTAGGCAAGTATTAGTTATTATGTGTTGCAGCTCTAGCATTATATCAATTTTTTCCAAGTTCTGATGTTCCGTGTTTCCATTAGGTTCCTTCCTTAATAAACATCGAAATGATTCTTCGAACATTGATGCGGTGCGGGTGTTTTTAAAAGGCAATAGTTACATTTAAATCCATGCAAACACCTATGAATGGTTTAAAGTTTAGAATAATGATTTAATAATGAATGGTAAAACTTATGTCTTAATTTTTTGATGATAATACAGACCAATGTTACTAATGCATTATCTTAGTTCCATATGACAATGTCATGGTTATGAAAAGAATTCAATGAATGTGTTCACCAATCGCGTGGCTACCGAAAAAGAAATTTTCATCAAACTCTAACTCCGTTGAAAGAATGTAAATGTGCGTGAAAATCCTAGAGAAAACGTAAAGAGTCTTTTAAAGAACATATTTGGATATCGCTACTCAAAAGGTTAGCGCCCAAAATATGGCAGTATTCATACAGATAGCAGATTAATGTGCAAATATTCCAAATCCGATTACGTCGTCAATCAATTTCATTACTTCATGACGATACCGTTCTTGGAGAACCGAATGTTAGACACGTAGGAACGGGATATTCACGATTTGATTTTTTTTCTACGTCAATTTAAACCTAAACGATGCCTGTGATACTCCCATCACCTCAATTATATGTCAAAAAAAGCTGAATTTAATTTTTAATATCCTATTTATGTGATACGTCCAATCGGAATGATAAATGTGTTCATTAGTGTGACCCCGATTAAGATCATCTCTTCTGGTATGAATCCATTGAATTTCACGAAATACCTCGGAAATGAAAATAACAGATGAAGAACGAAATGCAAGTGACCAGCTGTAAAGGTGTTTATCATGTACTTCGGGCAATTAAAATAACTTCAAATGCTAAATGAAGTATATTGTGAAAATTGTCATCATAATTTTAACTTTGGGTAGTTCAGTACTTTCAAACGATCAGGATGTGCGATGAGGGCAAATTTCGACTCTGTAGATTGTGTTTAGACAGTCGCGGACTCTTGATGAATGTGTTCAGCGAGAACAGTCCATTACAATTAATGCTGGAGAGGACTATGGACGATTTAATTGATGTTAAAGTAAGTTTAGTTGTCCGTTTTACGCGTTTGGATAAATTATGTTCGTATGAAATCTTCAGTGTTATGATTTAGTAGTTGATTTATATATGCCGTGCGCTGTTGTCTTTGCGTATAGTGATATATGAGTAAAAGGAATTTGGTGTATTCTGTTGCTAATATATCTTATTAAATATTATATTAGGTTGTGGGGGATGCAAATTATCCCTGATTGTATTAGGGATTACTACTACTGTATTATATTAGGTTATGGAGGATGCAAATTATCCCTGGTTGGAGTGTTCTAACTGCATGGAGAAGCTTACGCAATTCCAGCTGTTTAAGCGTCGATGTACCGAGTCGCGAGCCTGTTTTCTGTAATCATATCCTAGAGGAGTGCAATCCTTTAACCAAGGACTGCATAACTAATCGACTGGAGTTCAGTTGAATGCGTTAAAATCAACCGTGTCAGAAGCGGGGTCACATATGGCCCAAAATTAATCTTCTTCGATTAACATTCAAATAAACCCATATTTCTCGTCACTATTGTGTTCGATCGGAACCTTTTTAAAGGTTTAAGAATAGACTCAGGCTTTCAGAAGGGAAAAATGGAAGCATTGAAATTCTAATATAATTTCTGCTTCTGCAAAAAATGATTTTTGAATAAATAATTTAGCCAACGATATTCTGTTCTCTTTTACTGCCAGAGTTTCAATCTTTTATTTATATTTTTATGAATTCAAATTAGAGTATAAAACCAATGACAATGGACGAATAGCAATTGTTCTTCCTTCCTGTATGGTGCACCAATTTCACCCTTACTCTTTAGAATTTCCATTGCCTTGCACGATGTCTTGACAATGGTTATTGTTGTCTAAATGTGATTTACCTCAGTTTATTATTTATACTGAATGCTGTTGTATTTATTGGGAAAAGATAATAAAATACAACTTTCTGTGTCTCTACCTAAACTTACACTTTAATTGTAATTCACCTAATAGTAATATTAAACCATATTTATGAATAGTTGATGTGCCCACTAGGAATACCATTAGTCACTTTTGTTTACAAAATGAGTGCGTTCCAAATAGTTCTTGGGCTAGAATTATTTGCAACACTTAAGAAGGAAAGATTTGTTTACATAAAGCTCCTATTTAAAATGTTTACATTGTGATTTTCATGAACTATAATATATTTATGCCTTTCATTAGTTTCCTGATGAAATCGAAGAGAAGATATGTGACGACCCAATTTGATTTGATCCTAGGTACAAGAAGGCTGTGAACATCTCAGATGACATGATCAATGTCAAAGATGAAATTCACCCTGCCAGTGAGTGCTCTGCTTCTCCAACAAGGGATATTGATTCGTTGATGGTAGCATCAATGTAGAAAGGTTGCAGTCATTGTTCAGGCAATGAATGAGCAAGGAATTTGATTAGTGTACATAGATGGTCCAGTTTAAATGTGACGTTTATTTTCTGGGAAATATTAATTACATATGCAAATACTTAAAACTCTTCAAAATACTCTTCTCCCTCCTGCATCAATATATTTGCAAAGATCTTTCTGCCATGCCCTTAAAGGCACCATTCTACTCCTCTTGATAGGAATTTCTCTCTCAGGAACAAGTTATATCCTTTTAGATGTCTTTCACAGCATCAAAATGCTTTCCTTTCAGCTCTCTCTTCAGTAATCTGTGTAACAATAAAGTTGCATGGAGCCAAGTCAGGTCTGTAACAGCACTGAGATGGTGCTACTGCTCTGAAAATTAACGAAACTACAAAGGGCGTGTGGCGTGGGAAATTATGCTGGAAGAGCTGTTTTAAAAATCCCACTGCAAATCAATATGATCTATGGATCCATTGTTATTTTCCCCCACCTCCTTTGGATTTATCCCAAGAATCTCCCCCCTTCTTCCCTCTTGCCATGTTTTTCAAACTTTGTAGGAGAATATCAAATATACATGTTTCTTTGTGAAAGTTATGTGCATCATTATATTTATTATTAATAGATTTATTGATTTATCTAATTGTACAAATGGTTAAGAGTTTTCAAAGTACTCTCTCTACATAAAAACACTTCCGATGATGTGTCTGATATGCGTTAAAGGCAGCCTAAAGTTCCTCTTTGTAGGAATCTCTTTCTTTGCATGGGTATTCTGGGCCAGGCAGATGGTAATGATGAAGGGTGTGTGGCTGTCTTGGTTTAAGCTTTCCCTTGTGATGCATAATGTCTTAAAAAGAAAGAACACACTTCATGCGGAGGATTGTCCTTTTATTTACACCGCTTGGAGCAAAATGATGCCTGGCTACATTGGAATAATATATCACGCACCACATTTCTTGACTGGATTAACTGCGCTGCCATGGCTAATTGCATCACCATAAAACCATGCACATTAGAATCATTGCCATGTGGGCTAGGGAACAGTTCCCTAAGAAAGGATATCAGTCTGTGGGATCACAGGAAATATGTTGTACAAAGGTTGAATCCTGCATCAGGTGTAAGATTTTTCTGTAATTTGTGATTTTGGGTGAAATGGTTGATTTTTTCTCTTGGAGCTTTTCTTGTTACCCATTTTTGAGGAGTGCATGGTAGATAATAGGGTATCTGCTGAGGGTGACTGTGATGTTGCAAATCCATTGTCTGCTGAAAGAGTGCTTAAATTTTGTCTTGCATGCAATGCACTTCATTTAATTTGGGCAATGCATTACTTGCTTATCCTTTGAAATGATCATACTCCATTACTTCTGTAAATCTGCCACACTCTCTTCTCTTTCTATCACTTCACACCAAAACAGTCCTTCCTTTGACCAGTGGTCTTCTCTAACCATCCAAGAATCCTCACCCATTCAGCCACCATAAGAGATAAGAAGTCATTAATCTTTACATACACTAACTTACCAATCTTTTAAAACCCCCTTCTTAACCACCATTTTTAATTCCCATACCAGCATGCCCTAAACCTTCTTCCCTTCCAGACTCCCTAGTTTCACTCCAAGGCCTCAAAGAAGGACAAAAGGGGATTGAGATGGTGCAGCGGCTAACGTACTGGCTTCCCACTCTGAGGGCATGGGTTCAAATCCTGGTGGTGTTTGAGGAATATTTTTTCAGAGGTATCTCGATCCCTACTTGAGATGCTTTGTGGAGGGCATTTTGAGTAAGTACGTTGTCTGTCGGATGAGACATTAAACTGCGGACCCCTTGGCACCTTTCGTAAAGAGTAGGCTAATGCTGACGCCGGGTTTCTCTCCACCCTTCATCCTTTCCTGTCCATCCCTTATGGCGCAAATGACCTCAGCTGTCGGTTGCCTGCTCTTAAAACAACTACTACTACTACTAGAAGGACAAAAACTGAAATAATCTATAATATGAGAGCCTTTTAATGTGTATTCTATTATATTTTATGTTATTTTTTGCCATCCAAATATTATATAGCTCTTGTGCAAGTAAATTGGGTAACATTACTCTCAGGTTGGTGACAAAGGACAGGATGTTTTCGGGAATATTATGCAAAAATGTTGAATTTGCAATAAAAGATTTCCCCAAAATTCATCCTTGAAGCTGACATGATGCTTCTGCATCCTGTAAAGGTAAAAGAAATCAGAAGTAGCATTTATATTGAGGCTTTTGAATGCACAAGTGACATAGCATCAGATGTGATGACGTACAGTTGTGAAATTTGTTTGAAATAATGTTAAACAAAAGTATAAACTTAAGAGGCACTTAAGATGCTAATACCCACCAGTAAAAGACCTTAAAAATGCAAGATATGTTTGAGAGGTTTTTTATGAGAAATAATACTTGAAGGGTCGTATGTTGACCTATACTGGGGAAGAGCTTATAACTGTTGTGTGTGTCTAAAATTATTCAATCTCAAACAATTCCAGAAAGGTCATATGTATATCCATACTCTGGACAAGTTGCATAAAAGTGAAGAATGTACAAAAGCATTCTGGCATAAACAGGACCTAAAGGGGCACTTGTCTAAACAGAGATAGGCCACAAAAATCATGTTTGCTCATGGATGTGTGTGGTAACACAAGGAGAAGAGACAGAATGCATGGTGGAATTTATTTGTACCAAGTTCCGGAAGTTATCACCAGGGGACATGGCATTGATATGATGCAAACATGGTTATTAGGAGAAAGAACCAGTCTACAACTAGTGAAGAAACCTGCAGTACAATTGTGCTCTGTACATCTGTGTTGTCAATAAACCCATTGAGTTTAACACTCAAGTGTTGATTTTTCTAAAGTCTGCTAGTGTAGATTGAAACCCTTTCATTGGTTACCCTAATGGGCAATCTAAAGTTTGCATTTTTCCATAGTGTGACTTGAAGCGCCACATGGTGCAAAATTCCATCTCTAATCAATTGGTTGGAGGAGTCAACCTTAAACAGAGTGATGATGTGAGTTCTGCTTATTTGGCCAGAAAAGCTGGCTCTATGGTTTTTGCTGCTGGAAGTTCAGTTCTCTTTAGCAGGTATAAGGAGTAAGGCAATGAAGTATTCTCATGTGGTTCTCCAGTTAGACCATTGCCATGTGATGAAATGAAGGGAATTATAGTGAATCCCCCTAGGGCAGACCCTTACTAGAAGATAAAGGAGGAATAAATCCACTGACTCTCCATTTTGAAGGCACAGATGATATGGCAACTCCTCAAGCATAAGGAATTGAAAGACCTGAAGCCCTCCCAGTTCTTCTACCATCTACAGATGTTGGCTGGCATTGCTGTGCCAGATGACTTTCTGAAGATGATGTGGATGAATTGTTTGCGATCCCACAGTCCATCCTGACCTCACAAGACTCGGTAGAACTGGAAAGCCTGTCAAAACTTACCAACAAGGTGCCCAAGATGCCATATTCTCTGGAAGTTGCCAGTGTCACGTTGCATTCCAAAGTGGAGGAACTTTGAAGGCAGATAGTGGCCCTGACACACCAGGTGGCCATGTTCACTGCTTCTTGTCCAGATTTTTGCTGATGGAAACTTTCCAAAAGCAAATAATGGCATGTCTGCAGCCCTTCAGAACCTGCAGATGCAAAGTGATGCAGGTACCATGTTACTTTTGGTGCTCTGGTGACTAAGTGCTGTTTCTCATGTGCCTATAAGATGGCAAACCATGAAGGCAGGATGTAATTGTGGTCAACACCTACTGCCCCTAGCCCCAGCACCTGTATGTTGTGGATTTGGTGACAAAGACAGAATTCCTGGTCAACACTGGTTCCCATCTTTCCAAAGTAGGTCTGCATGAACACTAAAAACAAATGACCTTGGAAGCACTCCTGGTGGCATGTGGGAGTAACATTCCCCCCAAAATGCATGTGCAGGTTTGAGGTCCTTTCATTCACCCAGGATACTTTGATGATCATAGGTATCAAGATATGTTCTATAGCAATGGTCACTTCTTCATGAAATCATTCACTAATATCCATTTAAATGCAACAATTTAAGAGTGAAAAAAATTTTCTCTGATCCAGATTTTAATCAGAATCTTTTGTTCAGTTCATGGTCCAGGCAGTCCATCAAATAGTCACTGTTGTAACCTTTTCCACTGTTTCTTATAACTTCTTGTAATGCAACAACTTTTTCTGCCTCCATAGGATTTCTTCCAACAAACTCCTCTCTTTGCCCACCATAACAAGTACTTTCTCGTTTGTTTTCTTCTCTGTCAATTTAACCTTCTCCATTCTAATACACTCCCACCTTTCAAAAGCCTCCAATCTATGTTTATCCTTCTGCTTCAACAACCATGTTTCTGCACCATACATAGCTATGCTTCATATAACAGTTTTGACAAGTCTTTTCTTAATATCCTTAACAATATCAATGTCATCAACTCCCTCGTCTTTCTGAAAGCCTCTTGGCCAAGTGCAATTCTTCCCCTTAGGTCCTTACTGCTTTGACCATGTTGGTATAAAACACTACCTAGATGCCTAAACTGTTCTACCTACTATAGTTTTTGCCCTCCTATTTTAATATTTAGTTTAGCCTTTTTCCTTCTAGAAAATTGCATAACCTTTGTTTTATTAATATTGATTCTCATCCCATACCTGTCGAACTGAATTTTCAATTCACTCAGCAATGCTTGCAGCCCCTTGGCTGATTGACAAACTAAAGCTTGGTCATCAGCAACCCTAACTGATTTTATTAATTCCCTGCCCACTTTCATTCCTACCTCCAGTTCTTCCCATGCCTCTTTGATCATTTCCTCTGCATACAGGTTGACCAGCAACGGTGATAATGGGCAACCCTGCCTTACACCCCTTCCTAACACTGCCCAACCAGACTCCCCATTTCCCACCCACACCTGAGCAGTCTGAGACATGTATAGGTTGTGGATTAGCCTCCTTTCCCTCCAATCTATTCCCCTTTCTGCAATATACTCATTAGTTTTTCCCAATTCACTCTATCAAATGCTTTTTCGAAATCTACGAAACAGGCAAATACCTCCTGGTTGTGTTCTATATTCCTCTCGATTAATAATCTCATTACTGCAATGGCATCACGCGTACCTCTCCCCTTCCTAAACCCAAACTGATCATCCCCTAAGTAATCATTTTCCCTATACTATATCCTTTTGTTTATGATCCTGAGAACAACTTTATTTGCATGGGATATGAAACTTATTGCCCTTTAGTCCTCACATGATGTACCCTTTACCTCTTAACCAGGGAAGAAATTGCAGACCAGTTGGGTCTGTCTGCATCCAACGTCCAACGCATTATTTCACAGGATTTGGCCATGTGCAAGGTGTCTGCCAAGATGGTGCCAAAAGTCTGCCATGTTGTGCTCGTCATCAGACAGCTCCTGGCCAAACACGGCATTGGCACGTTGCCGCACCTGCCCTTTTCTCCCGATCTGGCACCACAGGACTTCTTCTTATTCTCCCTGATGAAAAGACAGCTCAAGGGACGACGATTTGACTCGATAAATGCTGTTCAAGAGGTTTCGACGAGGGTCATCAACGGCATCCCCAAAGAAAATTTCCAGCAAGCGTACGGGGATTGGGAGTAATGTTATACTTAGTGTGTAGCAGCTCAAGGAGCATACTTTGAAGATTATTAAGTCGATTTAAGTAAATCGTCAATAAAATTCTTGTAAAAAAATCAGTCCTGCCACTTTTGGGTGCAACCCTATATATATATATATATATATATATATATATATATATATATATATATATATATATATATATATGTATGTATGTGTGTGTATATATATATTATATATATGTATGTATGTATGTATGTATGTATGTGTGTATATATATGTATATATATATATGTATATATATATATATATATATATATATATATATATATATATATATATATATATATATATATATATATATATATATATATATATATATATATATATATATATATATATATATATATATATATATATATATATATATATATATATATATATATATATATATATATATATGCTTTCATAGACGTAACACGGAAGTGCCGAATAGTATAATACACAGTAATATAGAAACACAAAAAACAATTTCATCCTCTCAGATTACCTTCCTTGATGTTAATATTTCCCTCAGTAACAACAAATTCCTTACCTCTGTTCACACCAAACCTACTAATAAGCAGCAATACCTTCATTACAGCAGTTGTCACCCCTCCCATACCAAGCGCTCCCTCCCTTACTCTCTTTCTATCCGTGGTCACCGGATTTGCAACCGTCCTGAATCCCTTAACAAATACCTTAACAACCTTCACCAATGTGGATGCCCGGATTCTCTCCTCCATAAAAAAATACTTAAACATTCCTACACCCCCAAGCCTGCGTCAACCACAGACTCCCAGCCTCTCTCAATCTGTACTACCTACTTCCCAGGCATTCAGTCTCTAAAATTCATCCTCAAAGACCTATTCCCCATCCTCAAAAATCATAACACTTCCTCCAACCTTCTCCCCAATTGCCCCTCTGTCACCTTCAAACGTCCCACCAACCTAGCAGATATCCTCAAATCCACCAGGCCACTCTCAAAATCCCCTCACACCCCCAGAGCCATACCCACTCCATGTCATCGAGCAAGATGCAAAACCTGCCCTATTTTCACCACTCCATCCCACCATTCAACTCTCTCCCGCCCTTCCCCTATTCCTCTTGCACTTCAAAGAATGTTGTTTATCTTCTTACCTGTAAACTCTGCCCGTCCTTTTACATAGGCCAATGTTCCACACCACTTAACATTAGGATTAATAACCACCGCGCCTTGTGCAATCCCTCCTCCCCGTCCGCGGGTCTCCCCATCCCTAAACATGTCTCCCATCATAATACCCCTTTCAACCAGTGTTACAATGTTTCCGTCCTAGCGTCCCTTCCCACATCCAATAACCCTATAGAATTAAAAACTCTTGAAATGGCATTCATTTACATCTCTATGGCCTATCAGCATCCGGGCCTCAATGTCGTTCACTGATGGGAGTGGCCTAAAATTGTTTTTGTTTGTTGGGCAGGTTTTGTATCTTGCTCGATGACATGGAGTGGGTATGGCTCTGGGGGTTGAGGGGATTTTGAGAGCGGCCTGGTGGATTTGAGGATATCTGCTAGGCTGGCGGGACGTTTGAAGGTGACAGAGAGACAATTGGGGAGAAGCTTGGAGGAAGTATTGTTGTGATTTTTGAGGATGGGGAATAGGTGTTTGAGGATGAATTTTAGAGACTGAATGCCTGGGAAGTAGGTAGTACAGATTGAGAAAGGGTGGGAGTCTGTGGTTGAGGCTGGTTTGGGGGTGTAGGAATGTTTGAGTATTTTTTTATGGAGGAGAGAATCAGGGCATCCACATTGGAGGAGGGAGTGGTGAAGGTTGTTAAGGTATTTGCTAAAGGATTCGGGATGGTTGCAAATGCAGTGACCGCGGATAGAGAGGGAGTAAGGGAGGGAGCGCTTGGTATGGGAGGGGTGGCAACTGCTGTAATGAAGATATGGCTGCTTATTAGTAGGTTTGGTGTGAACAGAGGTAAGGAATTTATTATTGCTGAGGGAAATATTGACATCAGGGAAGGTAATCTGAGAGGATGAAATGGTCAAGGTGAAAGACAGAGATGAGGAATCATTGAGTTGGGAGATGAAGGAATTGAGGGAATCTATGCTGTGTGGCCATAGTAGAAAGATGTCGTCAATGTATCGGAGCCACAGGAGAGGTTGCAGAGGATAGTTGGAAAGGAAATTCTCTTCCAGGGCACCAAGGTGGAGATATGCATATGAAGGGCTGAATCTGCTACCCATGGCACAGCCCCTTATTTGGAGGTAATGGTTATTGTTGAAAGAAAAGGAGTTGCGGGTGAGAATGAAATTGGAAGGATCAATGCGAAAATTGGTTGTGGAGATTTGAGGGGTGGGGCGTTTGGAGAGGAAGTAACGTAGGGAAGAAAGGCCTTCTTGGTGAGGAATGGATGTGTATAAGGAGGTGACATTGATGGCAGCCATAGAAATATGGGTATCACGAGGGAGGGAAGTTAAGTGATTTGCCTCAATTTCATTCACTGATGGGAATGGCCTAAAATTGTTACTTTGTGGAAGCTTGTAACTTTGTGGATATTTGTATATATATATACATATATGCTTTCATAGATGTAACACTGAAGTGCCAAATAGTACAATACACAGTAAAACACAATATAAAAACACAAAAAAAGAAAAACCATCACACATTATTTCTTGATATTTTGATGGAAACAATCTGTCTTCATCTGAAGATATAGAAGTAATCTATATATAATATATATAGTATACTATAAATGTAATACATTACTATATATATCCCTTCCCCAGACTACAACCTTGACTTGGTGGGGCTTGTGCATTCCAATGACCCTTATAGATGTGCTGGCTGGAGTATTAATAATTGCTCCTGGTAGGGTCACCCATGCCAGATAGATTGAAGGTCAGGAGCCAGACAAAAGGTAGTCCAAGCAGCATCTTTTCCTCTGCATGGAAACTGCAATGGCATCTGACCCCAGTGAGGCAGCCAGGAAGTGATGATGGTGTCACGTTAAAAACACTATTGAGGAAGGCAACGGGAAACCATCTCAATTATCATTCCCAAGATTAACATGATGGACTATACAGATATTTTGAGTCCTGGCAACTATGGGGCTTGGCCCAATTGGCCATGTATTGTTCCCAGCAGCGGGGGATGCAAGGCTTCCGCGGTCATTATCCCATGAAACCCTTGCAAGGGAAAACCAGCAGCAGCAGTACAGAAGACACAGGAGAAGAAGACCAAATTAGTTAGAATAGGAATGTGGAATGTTAGGACAATGATGAGGACAGGGAAGTTGGAGAATGTTAAGCAAGAGATGGAAAGGGGAAATATAGATATTTTAGGTCTATGCGAGGTAAGATGGAAAGATAGCGGGGATTACTGGAGTGATAAGTATAGAATAATATACAGCGGTGGGGACGAGAGCCAACAAGGGGTTGCCATAGTATTAAATGAAGAGGTAGGAAGAAGCGTAGTCTACATAGAGCAGGTAACGGATAGAATACTACTAGTGGAGATAACAGCAGAACCAACAAATTTGGTTATAACTCAGGTATAAAAGCCACCAAGCAAACAAAAGGAAGAAGAGGTCGATAGGATATACGACTAGTTAGAGGAAATAAATGCTTTTGTTCCAGCAGGGAAACATTTGATAGTGATGGCAGATTGGAATGCAACGGTGGAAAAAGAAGAGATGGTGATGAGGCAGGAGATTATGGTTTAGGCACAAGGAATGACCGCAGGGAAAAAGCAGTTGAGTTCTGCAGGAGACAGGGGTTAGTCATCACCAACACTTGGTTTAGACACCACAAAATATGCAGGTATATATGGAAAATGCCAGGTGACTCAGGAAGGTATCAGCTAGATTATATCCTGGTTAGACACAGGTTTAGGAACAGAGTGATAAATTTGCACAGCTTCATGGGAACGGATGCGGACTTTGACCACAATTCAATTGTTATGAAATATAGCATATGCTTCAAAAAGATAAGGCAGGGGTGGCGAGTTAGAAAATGAAATGTAGAAGCATGAAATGGTTTGAAAAAGATGGAATACAAACAGTCGGTAGAAAAAATCATTGAGGATGGTAAAGAGCTTAGTAATATTGAAAAAAAATGGGAATGTATCAAGAAAGACTTTTGTGGTTTTAGAAAGGGTTTTCTAAAGCCACAAAAGACATTATTGGAACCATTAATGCTAAAAGGACTAGGGAACAATGGATCATGGATGAGCGGCAAAAATGGAAGATTAAAAATAGAGAATTAGGCAAACAAAAAGTACAAGGAATTGAACAATAAATTGAGGTGGGCAACAAATAAAGCAAAAGAAGCATGGTGGAAGACAATGCGAGGATATGGAAATTCTGCAGAGGAAGGGTGAAATTGGTGCACTGTACAGCAAAGTTAAATCTTTATAGGGAAGTTAGAAAGGAAGATTTATGCAAACAGTTAGAGATAAGGCAGGTATGATAATATTTGACACAGGAAAGATCCTAGAGAATTGGAAGGAATTTATAGAAGAACTGTATAGTAAAGAACTCAGACCAACAAAGTTAGACATTGAAAAAGAAAATGACGTAGAGGAAGACAGCTTAGGTCCAGGCATACTAGACAATGAGATAGAAAGGGCTTTAAGGGAGATGAAACTAAATAAGGCCATGGAGGTGGATAACATTCCCGTGGAACTTTTAAAATGCTTAGAAAAATGTGGGAGGAAGAGGCTATATGGGCTGATCCATAGTATTTATGAGGATGGAATCTGGCTGGAAGACTTTGTGAGATCAGTTTTAGTTCCTATTCCAAAAAAGGTAAAGGCTATATCTTGTGAGGACTACAGGAGGATAAGTTTGATATACCACGCAGCTAAAGTTGTTCTCATGACCATAAACAAAAGAATAGAGAGTAGGGCAAATGATTAATTAGGGAATGATCAGTTTGGGTTTAGGAAGGGAAGATGTACGTGTGATGGCATTGCAGTAATGAGATTATTAATCAAGAGGAATATAGAACACAACCAGCAAATATTTCCCTGTTTCATAGATTTTGAAAAAGCGTTTGATAAAGTGAATTGGGAAAAACTAATGAGTATATTGCAGAAAATAGGAGTAGTTTGGAGGGAAATGAGGCTAATCCGTGACCTCTATATGTCTCAGACTGCTCAGGTGCAGGTGGGAATCAGGGAGTCCGGATGGGCAGTGTTAGGAAGGGTTGTAAGGCAGGGTTGCCCAGTATCACTGTTTCTGTTCAACCTTTATGCATAGGAAATGATCAAAGAGGCATGGGAGGAGCTCGAGGTAGGAATGAAAGTGGGCGGGGAATTCGTAAAATCAGTTAGGGTTGCTGATGATCAAGCTTTAGTTTGTCAGTCAGCCAAGGGGCTGCAAGCATTGCTGAGTGAATTGGAAATTCAGTGCGACAGGTATGGGATGAGAATCAATATTAATAAAACAAAGGTTGTGCAATTTTGTAGAAGGAAAAAGGCTAAACTAAATATTAAAATAGGAGGGCAAAAACTAGAGCAGGTAGAAGAGTTTACATATCTCGGTAGTATTTTGGACCAACACGGTCAAAGTATTAGGGACGTAAGGAAAAGAATTGCGTAATTAGGTAAAGAGGCCTTCACAAGGAGGAGGGAGTTGATGACAGGGACTTTGAGTAAGGATGTTAAGAAAAGACTCGTAAAAACTTTGATATGGAGCGTAGCTATGTATGGCGTGGAAACATGGTCATTGAAGCAGGAGGATAGACGTAGACCGGAGTCTTTTGAAATGTGGGTGTGGAGAAGAATGTAGAAGGTTAAATGGACAGAGAAGAAAACAAATCAGGAAGTACTCGGGTATGGTCGGCGAAGAGAAGGGTTTATTGGGAGCAATCCTATGGAGGCAGGAAAAGTGGATGAAGGGGGTGTTGACTGGCAGTGGGATGTTGAAGAGTGTGATAGAGGGTAGAATGTTGGGTAAAAGAGGGAAGGGAAGGAACAGGATAGGGATGTTGGACGGGATGAAGGGAGGAAGAAAGTACTTAGAGATGAAGAGGGAACTGATATAGAGTAGGATGATGGATTTTGTGTTTTGTTAGGAGAAATAAAATATTTGTTTGTTAGTTGTGTCCATCCAAAAACCTACCTTAACGGGTAGATTACCTTAAAAAAATATGTATGTATATATGTATATATATATATATATATATATATATATATATATATATATATATATATATATATATATATATATATATATATACATATATATTTATATATATGTACATATATACATATATATGTATATATACTTGTATACTACCTCGATCAAAAAGTTCCCGGAATAACGACCGTGTGGCGCTCCCATCGTTCCGATTTGAGTTCTGTTTTTCTTGTTAAATTGGTACATCTGTTGTTGATATTCCCTTTAAATCTTAGTGTCATAACTTGACATTTGCAAAAGTTACGTAGCCAAGAGTACATCTATCTCTGTGTGTGTTGGCGATTTTTTACAATTGCAGAAATGGATTTAAATTTGCAACAACGAACTTGTATTAAATTTTGCGTAAAAAACGGATTTAGTGGCGCACGGACGTTGGAAATGTTGGAAAAGTGTTTCGGCAACGATTCTCTAA